>NC_057814.1:521931319-521972552 GCF_018294505.1 Triticum aestivum | reverse complement strand
GAAAGTAAATAACAAGAGTGCCACAGTCGGACGTCTGAGCGACATCACATAAAGGGCTTATATCAAGAGTAAATAACAAGAGGGCCATAGTCGGACGTCTGAGCGACATCACATAAAGGGCTTATATCAAAAGTAACTAACAAGAGTGCCACAGTCGGACGTCTGAGCGACATCACATAAAGGGCTTATATCAAAAGTAACTAACAAGAGTGCCACAGTCGGACGTCTGAGCGACATCACATAAAGGGCTTATATTTCATAACTTCATATCTCAGTAGCTCAAGAATTTAAATCATATCGAGGGAATAATCAGGTATGAGATAAACAACAGGCTTAGTCCATTCACAGGAATAACGTTCAACCAAGTTTACCACTCAAGCTTATTCACCGGGTATTTACCACGAGGACTGACATAGATATGGATATACTGGCCATGGTCCTTGACCATAGACATGATGACTCGGAAGGATTTGACTCTGCAGAGTTTGTACTTTAACCACAGCCAACGGATTTCGGTAGTCACGGGGACTAGTTCCGTTTACGGTGTTTTACGAGAAACACATCTAACCAGTACACACCCATTCAACATTCCGAAGCCAGGAATCACCCTCGGCAACTTTCAAGAAAAACCTTGAGACGGGGAGGCTACGACCTCGCGTAGCATGGGATCGAATTTATATACGAGCGCTCTAAGGGGTGCCCCCCTCTCGGTCCCAACCGGAAACACCCATGCCCCCTGACCGGATGACTGGCTTTAATCCAGGGCCATGGAACCCTCATCCCGGCCCCTCTATTTGGTGTGTACACGGAAAGAGGTTAACAACTTACTAAACCGTATTCTAGCAGAAAACATGTGGCAGCACGGAAGGGGAAGAACGATAACGTGACTCCGTCCACGTTAACGTCGGAGTTTATCGGATGTCGTAAGGCTGGCTTGCTACAACGATACCACCTTACTGCCTTTCATGTCACCACATGACTAGGCCATCTCTCATCACAGATCACAGTAACTTCGGAACACACAGGTAGTTGCCTTACATGCAACGAGATACTCACCGATGCTCATATGCCATGCACAAACCATTCAAGCAAACATGCAAAACACCCGTCATATCAAAGGTTCAAACATGCTTGCCTGGTTCGGAGAAGTCGGAGTCTAGTTCGGCAAAGTTCGCGGCTCCGTCACCTCTTCCGGAACCTACGGTATAGCGAAAACGTACACTAACGTGAAAATCAACGCGTGCATAAAATTTGTTCCAAAAAATTTCCAAATAAATACTATAAAAAACTAGACAGAAATACAAGACTGACAGAAAAAGAATAACTCATAAATCATCTTTTATTAAAAAGTTAAAAGGGTTTTAGTCCAGGGACAAATCTGTGATGAAACAGAAAAGATCCAGGGACTTAACTGAGAAAACAGAAAACGGTTCGGAAAGAAAAGCGCCAGCCCAAGGAGGAAACGTATTCTGCCCGAAGGCGCCAACAGAAAACGGTTCGAGGGGAAAAGAAGAAAGGCTGACGGGGGGGGTCCCACATGTCAGGTTTAAAACTTCGCCGGCGCCCGAAGGCTGCGGTGGTCGCCGGCGTTGAACCACGGCGAGGCAGGGAGATCGGAGGGTACCAAGAGGTTCAGTGTGTTCTTCCGCATCGGTGGGTGGTGGACTTGGCCGTCGGGGAGCACCACGTCGACGGCGACACTTTCTCCGGCGGACGGTGGCTCGGGCGATGGTGGAGAACTCCGGTGGGTGCTGCAAACTCCAAATTGAAGCATGGGTCAGTGGAGAGGATGCTCTAGAAGGCTACTGGCAAGAGTTGAGAGGTAGGGGTGCACGCACGGGAGCGAATCGAGCTGGGTCCCATGGCGGGTCGCGGCGGCCGGAGCTGGGGAAGAAGGCTCCCTCGGGGCTCTTCCAGTGGCTTGGCGGGGTATTGGAGGTGTGTAGAGGTGGTGTGGGTTCGAGTTCGAGCTCGGGCCTCTATTTATAGGCGATCCGGGGTGGTGGCCGTGAACGGGAAATCTCCGGCGAGCGATTACGGCGAGGTAGTGGTTGGGCAGTGGGTTTAGGTGGCCAGGCAGCATCAGGGAGGTTCACTGGTGCCGTTCCCCCGCTAAACCTCGGTCGCGCTTGGCGTAATGCGCTGGTCCGCGACGGGGCGGCCGTACGGGCACGACGGCGGCAGAGAGCGCGCTCCGCGCCTAGCAGTTCACGACGAGGGTGTCAGCGCGCACGGGCGACTGGGTGGCCAAGCGGCGGCCTCCGGTGGCTTGGGCGGGGCCGGACGGCGCCGTCCACGCTGCGCCTCTCTCTGGCGGCCGCAAAGCCGCCGCTGCCGTCGCTCACGGGTGGCACACCTCCTCCTGCTCGTCGCCCACGTCCGCAAGCCTCCAGGAGATCGTGCGGCGCAGGGGATAAGGATTAGGGGACGGGGAGCAAGGCGCCACCGCGGCACTGTTGAGATCGACATCGGGCTCTGAAGAAAACGACAGTGCTCTCTGAAACTGTTTATCTGAATTTACTAAACATGACAGCAACAGTGTCCAGCAGGTGTTCGACGAAATGATTTGGCATGAAGAAAAAAATTTCTGGAGCTGGGACTTGGTGAGGTGACCTCTCAATACACCCAGAGGCTGCCTGAATTTTCTCAGATTTTTAGGAGGAGAATTCAAATGAATTTCATCAAATTTGGCAAATGAGGTCCAAACTTGCAGCAAGAATAATTTGAAATATTTGAACTGGGGACCAGTGGATCTTCATGGATCCTGGTTGAGGGCTCAAAGGACTAGCTAGGGAAACTTGTTTGGAGGCCAAACTCAAAGTAGAAATGGTAGCTCCTTTGTAAATCTCCAAGAGCTAGAATAGAAGGCAGAAATATTTTTGATAAGAAATAAATGGAAGAGAAATTTATGGGGAGGTTCAAACTGCTGGATTTGAAGTACATCATGATCCAAAGATGGGGAAAGGCTTATGGGAGGGGATTTCCACTTAGGTCATGGCAAGAGGGATTTTTGAAAAGGGGAGGAGATCACTCCAAATGCCATAGGGCTAATTAGAAGATTTTTTTCAAAGGAAATTTTCCCAAGTGAAAAGCATTTGGTTTTGAGTCCAAATAAGAAGGAAAAACCTCCAAGACCAAAACCAAGTCTTGGGTGAATCCAAAACAAAACACTTTTCATAAAAGAAAGTTTTTGAGAGGGAGAGTTCTTTAGAAGAAAATTTTAAATAACCTCCTCAAATCAAAATAAAATTTTGAAAAAGCCAAATAAAATTTTGGGTGTCACAAAGGCACCCTGGCAAGGTCTGCCGGGGCTCGCGGGGGCAGTACCACCCCACCAACCACTCAAGCATGACCCACGTCATCAATCAGTGAGGTGTCAAGCCACAAGATGATTAACTGGCAGCCATTCACCACATGGCAGCCATTTCCTACAGAAGAAATCCACAGATGACACCCGTCCTGTGACGTGTCAAGAGAACAGGCGCGGAGCTGGCAAGATAGCCCGGCAAGCCTTGTTGGGCGACCAATGATGTGACACTAAGCGGTGGATTTAATGCACCCTGTCAGCCCACAGAGTTAGGTATGATAGCACTCTTTGCTATCATATCAGTGGATAATGACTACTTTGCCATTGTGATGACCCTTAATCTATAAAAGGAGGCCCATGGCACCCATAGCAAGGGTTGGAAAGTTGATGAACCCACACCACCATACGCGCGTAGTCACTACGGCCCTACGGCGACCCCTGCCAGGCAAGTGTACCGCGTAGCACCACCCCCATTCCATCATCAATCCACTAAAGCAGGAGTAGGGTCTTACGCCTCGTGGCGGCCCGAACCTGGGTAAATTGCTTGTGTGATCTCTGTCGTGCTGTCGTGCGCTGGTCTGCTCTTTGTGCAACGTGACGTCCCCCTGCCAAACCAGCAAGGGGCCTCCTGGTCCCATAGGTGGTCGCGGATATCCCGCGACAACTGGGAAATGCAGATGCTCCTCCAGCACACCACAAGGTGTGGTCTATGAAAATAATAGTCAGCTGAAAACAAATAGATCAGTCCATTTTTTCTGCACCGTCCGATGTACAATGAATGGGCAGATCGCCTTCATCTACCTCCAGCTAGTTGGTGTTACAATCTTCCTCGAAACGCCAGTGACCACTGGCCCAGTCCCCTGCCTCCACCCTCCCCTTGACCTCACCGCACTGCCATGCTTGGCACCGCCCCCCGGCCAACCCTTCAAGCCCCGCCGACCTCCAGATCCGGCGCAAGCAGCTGCTGCGCCCCACACCCCTATGATAGACACCGATGCGCCGCTTCCCCGGCGAACAGACGGACTAGGTGCTCCGCGCGCCTAAGCGGGTGCTACTTCTTTTAATTGTGATTCAGCTAACCCTAAATATAAATCCAGGTGGGCTACTGACCTCTAGCCAAGGTGATATAGTAAATGGGAGGAAACCTTGTGCATTTAGTATCACGAAGAAGATGCAGTAAGAAGCACTCAACTAGTTTCCTTCGTGGGATGAATACGGTGTGAGCAGAGACGTAAGATTTGAATGAATAAGGGAAGAGGAGTACCTCTTTCTGCTGGCAGTGCTGTGTGCTCCTTCTGTTTTTCTAACGATCTTCTTGTGGTTCGCTGGAAACGAGAAGTTGTGGAGGACGGTGGAGCCTTGGATGAACATGGCCAAGTTGTTGAGAGTGGTGCGGTGGCCGTCTGTCGGTAGTGGGGAACCAGATCCAAGGCGGCGAACGACGGCGTAGCGGGAACAGCTCCGGTGCAGTGGACGGTTGCGACAGTGGAGCGGCAGCGGTGAGCCGCAGGACGGCGTGGTCGAAGTGGTTCTGGTACGGTGCACACCGGCGTCGGCGTCATGGAGGCAGCTCTGCCTCGGCTTCAGCTACTAAGTCCTTGAGGGCATTGTGGTTGCGGTTGCTTTGGACGACGACGTCGGGGTACTGGCTCCGGCGTGATGGAGGAGGGCGGCGGTGGATTGGGCGCAATGGGGTGGAGGACGGAGGAGGCTAGGGTTTCGCAGCTGGTGGAGAGGGCGATTTGGCACCCACGGAGTATGAATGGGGAAACGGAGGGAGGGGGAACTAAGGGGGAACAATGTTTCGGGGATGCGCTTGTTTGAAATTTGGGGAAAGTTACAAACTTTGCCCCCATCTAAAATTTCGAACATATTGCGGGTTGGGGGTAGGATAGTAATCTCAGGTGTCCCAAATGGTGGGCGGGATAGATTTCGGCCGATCGCATGGGTATTTAGGCGCCCACGGCGTATGAACGCTTCTCGGAGGCGGTTGAGACTGGCATCTTGGTGAAGTTACAAACCGACCCCGGTTTAGACCTTTGGACATCGGGCCAATAGGCTACACGGGCCATAGTCAGGACAGTAATTTATAACCACCAAACATTAGTCTCGCGCGGGTTCGGGTGACCAGAGGCTTATTTGGCGCTTCATTCAATATTGGGAGCAGAAGCATTAATGTTTTCGGCTCTCTTGAATTGAACTTTCAGGATTTGTCAAACTTCACAAATTTTGACTCTTGAAAATCCAAAAACTACGATTATTTTGGAATGGAGGGGGTACATTTGAATATACATTGTACACGAGTATATATTGAAAAAATATGCAACTTACCTCAGTTCATGCATGGTTCCAGATATAATCTCCTTGGTTGCAAAAAAATAGTTAGACATGCGTACGAATATATAGCATGTTCAAACGCACAACAAAGATTGATGCCCCCTTTTAGATCTGATTTACAAATGCCATTATCTCGGATTCAAATAGATGACTGCACTTCCTATGAATTCGAATCTTCGAAACCCCCTTTATGTTGAATTCAACATGTATTCTATTTCGTAGCGAGCAATTTGGAATGTATCCATGTAAGTGACAAATGTATAAAGTGCTTCAGACTAACAACATGGAGTGGACTAATTAATGTTTATATATGAATTGCAAAAGCAATGAATTGCCTGTATTTCAAACCGCTCTCACTCTATGGATCGATAATATGAAATAAACACATGCACATGCTAGAATTCAATAGAGTATGGGTGTCTGATACACCGATTTTCGTTCATACGTGTACGCAAATTGCAAAATTAATGATCTCATCCAAAAATAATAATGCCATTTATAGTTTAATTTAATGCATAGAACCGCCTTTTACATGTAGATGCACTATGCCTCGGCCCGTTCTCACACACGCGCTATATATCTCTCTACCTAACGCATAAGTGCACACACTTTATATACATCGACATTTGTTTTTCACACATGCTCACAATCTCTCCCAGGGTGTCTCACGCACAAACTCTCTCTATATCTCCCTCTCTCTTTCTGACTACAATGTACCACTCTTTTAACTAATCTCAGTTGGAAACACTATTTCCCTTACATGCATATATACACACGCACGATCTCTACTAGCCCTCTATAGGAACATATATGTGTCGACGTGTCTCCCTCACGCACATTATCTTTAGGCCTCTATCGCACACATTCCCCCCCCCCCACAGACACACCTCTCTCTTAGTAGTTGGCGGATATGATTCCATCAGAACATTCGGTAGGATATCCCAGACTGTTAGGCTGGATGGTAATACGAGGCAAAGTTTTCCCAAGTCCGGACCCTTGCAGTTGAGGAAAAAGCCTACTCCTGGTACTGTATATTAGTGATAGGGATGTGTACAAAGTACACGTGAATACCAGGCATTGTGCGTGTGTGCATACTATCGACGAACTAGCCCCCAGGCTTCTATAACATACCCGGGGCCTAGGGTTACAAATCATATATAGTCGGCTTATCACCAATGGGGATAGAGTCCTCCACGACATTGTTAGCTTCGTCTTGTACGCCGAGTCCTCCACATGGGTCTTCGTATAATGCATCTCGGTCCAACCTATGTGGCGCATGATGGAACCGACCGATGAGTCCTCATGTTGACCCACCACAACTAGAAACGATGTGCCCACCCCAACTAGAAATGATGTGCCCACCACACCACACACGCAATCGGCCACTAAGAAAGTAAGCATATACAATAGTACAATGCTATCCAAGAAAGTTAATTGCATGGTGCATCCAAAATTTGTTCTGCATTTGTCGGCGTTCTGGGAACGAGGGTCCCCAGACTTGCCTGCCTGCGGCCCACGGTGTGGCTCCACCAGCGGCCCTGTACGGCCCGTCTTCACCAGCAAACATTCAAGACCCTCGCGAGGGGCCAAGCCTCGCGAGGCGGACGATGCAAGACCTCCTCAGGGGCGGCCTCACTAGGCTGGCTCGCGAGGGGCGAAGAGATCAAGGGAAGGGACACCTCGCGAGGTCGCTGTGACGCAAGCCATGACGACCGGAGCCAGGCGGGCGCCAGCGGGCGCAGAGTACTCGCTTCCTCTTTGGTGCTAAAGAGGCAAGCGCAGGCGAGGAGTCCCGAGGCATCAGGCAAAGATTTCCATATCGGTGCAACAAGACCAAGACTGGCAGGACGGCAGGACGGAGGTCACCGTGGAGCCCAAGACGGCGTCACCACCAGAGCCTTTGGTAGGCGAAGACTACTTTTGTCAGGATAGCTTGTACTAGTTGTCCCCCTTCAAACATGGCCGTTGTGGGATCCCTTCCCGCTCAATGTTTGGGAAGAGGACCAAGGCCTCTATAAATAAGACTAGCCACCACCATAGGAAGGGATCGACTCATCCCCATCAGCAAAGCCTAGGACGAGGATCCGAACCTTGGCTAACCAACCAAGCCCAAGAACACCTCTCCTCCTGAGGCTGTTCTTCCCTGGTACTTGTTCACCCAAAGCCTACAAGGCAATCCACCACACCACACTAGAGTAGGGTATTACACCACAACAGTGGCCCGAACCAGTATAAATCTTGTGTCCCTCTGTTCTTCGAGTTCGTCGAGTTAGGCCATGGATTCTTCAATGAGCGAGCTAGTGAGGGAGAGAGGGATCTTCGTGCACACCCTAGTGTTCGAACCTCACGGGTTTTGCCGGAACCCAAAATCCGACATTTGGCATGCCAGGTAGGGGTGCACCGAAGCTTCGCTCCCCCAACGGCTTCGCATCTCCGACCAGCTCTCATTGACGGCGCCGCTTCTCCGACTGGATCGACGGGAGCACGTAGCGGCACCAAGGGGGTCCAGTTCCTCGCCCCTGCCCTGTGGCAGGTGCGGTGGCCGCGCAAATTCAAGCCGGAGATGCCGCCCTGCTATGACGGCACGGTGGATCCAGCGGCTTTCCTGCTGGCATAACAGGAGGCTGTTCTGGAAGCCGGAGGCGACGACAAGGTCAAGGCCAACTGGATCCCCATGGCCCTCGCTGGCGCCGGGATCTTCTGTGGCCTCGTGGGAGGAGCCGCGCGACCTCTTCATCGCGTGCTTCGGGGGACCAGCGTCCCCTGCCGTCGCGGCCCTCCTCGGTGGCTCCCAGGCACCGCCTTCAGGTCGCCACGTCAAGCAATTCTTCCGCCAAGTGGGTGTCGCCCGTGCGCATCCGGGAGCTCCTCCAGGATGGGCGATGCCCAAGGCCGACCTCACCTTCAACATGGAGGATCATCCACCGAACACCGCGGGCTCGGGCACTCTACCAATGCTTTGCACGCCCACCATCTTCCATGTGGCGGTTACCAAGACCCTCATCGATGGGGGGGGGGGGGCGGACTCAACGTGCTCTCGGTGGAAGCCTTCAGCTTGCTCCATGTGCCGTGCGGACGGCTCCGCCCTAGCAAGCCTTTCTCCGGGGTTGGCAGCGGCTCCACCAGTCCCCTAGGGCAGATTCGCCTCCCCATGACCTTCGGCATGCGTGACAACTATTGCACTGAGCTTATGGACTTTGATGTCGCCCGCATCGGCCTCCCGTACAACGCTATCCTACAGTACCCGGCCCTGGCTCAGTTCTTGGCGGCAACCCATCCTGCCTACAACCTCATGAAGATGCCAGGGAGCAACGGCGTCCTTACTGTGGCTGGAGACACCAAGGAGGCCCTGATGGGCCTCCAACTTGCCTTCAGGGCCGCAGCAGCAGCACGCCCGGCCGACGGAGCCGCCCCGGGGGCTAAGGGGGCTGCGCCAACGAAAAAGAAGCAGTTGTTCACCCAGGATCAAGCCAAAACGAAGCAAGTGCCGGTCGAGGAGGATGGATCCTCGGGAGCCACCTTCACCATTGGCGCCAACCTTGACCGAGACCAGGAGGAAGCATTGGTGAAGTTCCTGCGTGCAAACAAGGAGGTGTTCGCCTGGGAACCCAAGCAGCTGGTAGGGGTCCCAAGAGGCGTGATCGAGCATCACTTAAGGGTGTGCCCGATGGGCGCCCTATGAAGCAGAAGGCACGGGGGCAATCGACAGAGAAGCAGTCCTTCATCATGCAAGAAACTCACAAGCTAGAAGCAGCAGGTGTGATCCACGAGGTCCGATACCCGGAATGGCTGGCAAACCCCGTCATCGTGCCGAAGAAAGGAGGAAAAGAGCGCATGTGTGTCGACTTCACTAACCTCAACAAGGCCTGTCCCCAAGATCCGTTCCCACTTCCACGCATCGACCAGATCGTTGACTCCACCGCCGAGTGCGATCTGCTATGCTTCCTGGATACGTTCTCGGGCTATCACCAGATCAAGATGGCGGTAGCAGATGTGGAGAAGACGGCCTTCCTAACCCCGCGCGGGGTGTACTTCTACACTTGCATGCCGTTCGGGCTGCGCAACGCAGGCGCGACCTTCCAACGGCTGATGCACATCGCCCTGGGTCAGCAGCTCGGGAGGAACGCTGAGGCTTACGTTGACGACATTGTGGTAAAGTCTCGAGTGGCTAGAACTTTGATTCAAGACATGGAGGAGACGTTCGCGAGCCTGCGCCAGGTGGACTTGCGGCTCAATCTGGAGAAGTGCGTGTTTGGTGTCCCTTTCGGCAAGCTGCTGGGCTTCCTTGTGTCCCACAGGGGGATCGAGGGCAACCTAGAGAAGGTCAAAGCGATAGACGACATGAGCCCGCCGCAAACCCTGAAGGAAATGCAGAAGCTCGCGGGCTGCGTGACCTCGTTGGGGCGCTTCATCTCCAAGCTGGGGGAGCGCGCCTTGCCTTTCTTCAAGAGGATGAAGAAGAAGGGCTCGTTCGAGTGGACCCCCGAGGCCGACCTGGCATTTCAAGACCTCAAGAGATACTTGACCAGCCCGCCGGTGATGGTAGCGCCTCGTCCTCTCGAGACCTTGGTGCTCTACCTCTCTGCCACACCCCACTCCGCCAGCGCGGCGCTGGTGGCCCTCAGAGAAGAGCGCCAGGCCAAGGGAGCACAACACCAAGGCGATGCCCCCGAGGCAGCGGCTGTCCTGGCAAGTCGTCAAGCTCCTGAAGCCGGAGATCCACAGGAAGCACCTCAGCCCTAGGGAGCCAAGGACTCCACTAGCACTCCCACCCTCGTCGAGCACCCGGTGTACTTCGTCAGCACGATGCTACGAGATGCGAGGGCACGATACCCCATGCCTCAAAAGCTCTTGCTCGCGCTCCTGGTGGCCTCGCGTAAGCTGCGCCACTACCTCCAGGGTGACCCGATCAAGGTCGTCTTGGCTTACCCGCTGGAGAGAGTGCTCAGGAGCCCTAATGTTGTAGGAAGAGTCGCCGAATGGAACATCGAGCTACAAGCGTTTGACCTAGAGTTCAGCACAACCAGGGTCATCAAGGGAGTTGCGCTCGCCGACTTCGTGGCAGAATGGACCGACACCCCGGAGCTCGGACCAGACGAGGACCGATCCCTCTCGCCAGGAAGTGAGGCGCCAGATGGCTGGGTCATGTACTTCAACGGCGCGTTCGCACTCCAGGGCGCGGGGGCTAGAGCTGTGCTCATCTCGCCCACTCAGGACAAGCTTTACTGCGCTGTGCAGCTCTGCTTCCAGCGGGGCGAGAAGGTCTCCAACAACATCGCAGAATACGAGGGCCTCATCGCCGGCCTTAAGGCTGCGGTGGCCCAAGGGGTGAAACGCCTCACCATCAAGGGCGACTCGCAGCTCCTCGTCAACTTCTCCAACAAGGTGTACGAGCCGAAGGACGAGCACATGGAGGCAAACCTCGCGGAAGTACGCAAAATAGGGAAGCAGTTCCTGGGCCTGGAGCTACAGCACGTGCCTCGTGGCACCAACAAGGAGGCCGATGACATCGCCAAGAGGGCATCCAGGCGCCTGCCTCAGGAGCCTGGCGTCTTTGAGGAACGACTCTTCGAGCCTTTGGCAGCTCCTCTGCCTATGGAACTGGCGCCACTTCAGGAGGAACTCCCCCAGCCACCAGCCTCGGGAGCCCCCGCCTGCGGCCCGACCTCAGGAGCGTGCTTGCTCCTAGCGCTTGAGCCTCAGGAGGGGTGCTGGACCGAGGAGTTCAAGGCATACTTGGTGCAAGGAGCGCTACCAGAGAAGGAAGAGGACGCCGAGCGCGTAGCCTGGCAAGCTACGGCATACTGCATTCAGGACGGTGAGCTTTACAGGAAACGACCAAATGATGTTTCTTTGCGGTGCATCTCCAGGAAGTAGGGGAACGAGCTGCTAGCTGACATACACGTCGGGGACTGCGGGCATCACTCGTCGTCATGAACCCTCATCAGCAAAGCATTCCGCAGTGGGTTCTACTGGGCTACGGCGCTCAACGACGCGACCGGGCTGGTGAAGTCCTGCAAGGCCTGCCAATTCCATGCAAAGTTGATCCATCAGCCGGCTCAGGGCCTCCAGACCATCCCGCTCTTGTGGCCATTCGTAGTCTGGGGGCTGGATATCTTAGGGCCCTTCCCCCGAGCGCCAGGGGCTACCGCTACCTCTACGTCGCCATCGACAAATTCACCAATTGGGCGGAGGTGGAAGCTGCCCGCACCACCCCTACCGGATCCGCGGTCAAGTTCATCAAGGGCCTCGTGAGCCGGTTCGGGGTCCCTAACCGCATCATCACCGACAACGGCTCACTGTCCACCAGCAATCTCTTCAAAACGTGTTGTGCTAACCTTGGAACGCAGAGCTGCTACGCTTCTGTGGCGCACCCCAGGAGCAATGGCCAAGCCGAACGCACCAACGCAGAAGTCCTAAGGGGCCTCGAGATCAGGACCTTCAAGAAGAAGCTTGAGGCCTGCGGTAGGGGCTGGCACGATGAGCTCCAGTCCGTGTTGTGGTCCATCCGCACCACCGCCACCAAGCCGACAGGCGAGACCCTCTTCTTCCTCGTCTACGGAGCAGAAGCGGTTCTCCCACACGAGGTCAGGCATCGTACCGCGCGGGTCCTGGCGTTTGATTAAACGCATCAGGATGCCATGCGGGGGATGGACCTCGTGCTGGGGGAGGAACGCCACCGTGAAGCCTCGCTCCGAGCCGCAAGATACCAGCAAGCGCTGCGGCGGTACCAGTGCCGCAGCGTCCGCTCCAGGACACTCGAGGTGGGTGATCTCGTCCTGAGGCGGGTCCTCTCCAGGGAAGGGCTGCACAAGCTCTCACCCATGTGGGAGGGCCCGTTTTGGGTCGCCCACGTCTCCAGGCCTGGCGCCGCGCGCCTGGAGACGTAGGACGGGATCCCCATCCAGAAAGCCTGGAACATCCAGCACCTCCGGAAGTTCTACCCATGAAGCAAGGCCCAGCGCCTGTGAAGCAAGGCCCAGTGCCTATGAAGGTCTCCGCTCGTGACACTCTCACGTAATAATGAGTGGGGTTGTACACACCCTAGAGTCTCAGGAGTGCCGCCCTCGGGCGTCGGGGGCTCCCTCCCACGTCCTAGTGGCAGCACTTAGCTCCGCGCTGGTGAGAAGACAATAAGACTAGACTAGGTGCCGGATGCGGCTTTTCATTTGCTTTCCCCAGTTGGCTTGCCCCCCTTTAATGAAAATTGCTTTCTGGTGTTCCTTGCCAGCCTGGTTTCGGCGCCTTTTGCCTCCTTTTTCTGCCCTCGGTTCCTTGTTTTGGCCCATACTCTCCCTCGCATGCCTCGCGAGGGGGCTGGACAGGGGCCGCGTGAGTGTTTTTCCTGTTCTTCGCGAGGCACCCTCGCGAAGAGCTCGCAAGCTAGCGCACCTCTCTCAATCTGTGCCCCTCAGGTACCGCGAGCGAAGCGCTGCGTCGTGACCGGCGGAGCCTACGACTAGGGCTCGAAAGAATAAGAGTTTCTTAACGAATTTTTGCAGCTCCTAGACGCCTGCCAAGCCAAGGAGGCCTCGCCAGGTACTGGGAAATGCGCGCCTCACGAGGCGGAAACTACTTCGAGCACGTCAAGCTAAGTTATTCCTACGCGCCTACATAAAATGTCAATGCTGCAACACGACACAAGAACGATAAACATAGCATAGCAACTTGGATATCATGGTTCGTTGCACACCCCTGCGGGGCCCCATACTTGTCTCTCTCTTAATGCAGGAAGAAAAGGAAGAATGAAACAAAAGTGGCGCGCACTCCAGTGGCAGTTCACGAGGATGGGCCCAGGGCGCTCTCCTGGGATCCATGGCACTCTCCTGGGCTCAGCCAGACCCCTCCTCGCGCTTCACTGGGGCGCGGCGACGAGACGACCCACTGCCGCCCTCGAAGCGGGTGCGGTGGCTGGTCGTAGCCGCCGCTGCTGAAGCTGTCGCCGGAGGAAGAATCGCCGTAGCCAGACAAGCAGTGGCCAGTGCCGAGAGCAAGACCATCCTCACCCTCGTCACGACCGTCGCCAAGGCCGAGCACCTCGCCATCGTCATTGTCCACGGGGCAGCACCCGACGCGGCGGCCGTCTTCTCCGAATACCCTCACATAGAGGGTCGCGCTGCCGTCGTACTTGAAGTGGAGGGTGCACCGCCTGCCCAGGCCGCGCGCGGGGGCAAACGTCTGCCAGCCGCGGGCCAGGGCTGTGTTTCCTGCGACGGAGACCTGCACCGCGACCCAAGAAGCCTTGCTGCAGCAGCCGTCAGCCTGCAGCCAGAGCCCGCCTGGACTCATGGCCGGCAGCTCGCTGGCGAAGAAGCGCAGGAGCTGAAGCAAGGTGCCGGTCAGGTTTTCCGACCACACGACGAACTCCGGAAGCACTTCTGCCGAGTGGAAGCGCGGCCGGGGAGTCCGCGCGACCATGGCGTGCCTCCCTTCATCGACGGGGCTGCCACGACATGGGCGACTCCCACCACACGAAGAGGCGCCACCGCAGCCGCGAGGGGCCACGGCAGGGGTCACGGTGTGCTTGCGGGGGTGGCTGCGCCCCCTCTTCGGCGGTGGCAAGTCAGGCCCCTCCTGGCGGGCCTTCCCTTTCTCTGCGGCGGAGAACCTCTTCCCCGGCACCATGGGAGTCGCTGCCGAGCAGAGGAGCAATGAGGGAGAAGAAGCGAGCAGAGCAGGAAGAGATGAGCGATGGGGGCTCCGCCCCCCTTCCTCATTTATAGCAGGAGAAGGCCAACCGGCGATCCCCACGATTATAGGCAATGATGATTTTTCTCTGCATGCAGCAGGGACTCGTCAAGTCGGGCAGTTGCCGAGGCGGCGTGGGGACGCGGAGACGCCCACGTCCCGTCAGTCGCCACGCGTCAACCAAGGCCGCAGGCTGTTGGGACCCGCGACGCTTCATGGTTGCCCCTTGGCTTCGCCTCGAAGCCAAGTCCGAGCGCGCCATGGGCCCGGGGGCTACTGTCAGCGTTCTGGGAACAGGGGTCCCCAGACTTGCCTGCCTGCGGCCCACGGCGTGGCTCCACCAGCGGCCCTGTACGGCCCGTCTTCACTAGCAAACATTCAAGACCCTCGCGAGGGGCCAAGCCTCGCGAGGCAGACGATGAAACACCTCCTCAGGGGCGGCCTCACCAGGCTGGCTCGCGAGGGGCGAAGAGATCAAGGCAAGGGACACCTCGCGAGGTCCCTGTGACGCAAGCCATGACGACCGGAGCCAGGCGGTCGCCAGGCGGGCGCCAGCGGGCGTAGAGTACTCGCTTCCTCTTTGGTGCTAAAGAGGCAAGCGCAGGCGAGGAGTCCCGAGGCATCAGGCAAAGGTTTCCATATCGGTGCAACAAGACCAAGACCAGCAGGACGGCAGGACGGAGGTCACCGTGGAGCCCAAGACGGCGTCACCACCAGAGCCTTTGGCAGGCGATGACTACTTTTGTCAGGATAGCTTGTACTAGTTGTCCCCCTTCAAACTTGGCCGTTGTGGGATCCCTTCCCGCTCAATATTTGGGAAGAGGACCGAGGCCTCTATAAATAAGACTAGCCACCACCATAGGAGGGGATCGACTCATCCCCATCCGCAAAGCCTAGGAAGAGGATCTGAACCTTGGCTAACCAACCAAGCCCAAGAACACCTCTCCTCCTGAGGCTGTTCTTCCCTGGTACTTGCTCATCCAAAGCCTACAAGGCAATCCACCACACCACATTGGAGTAGGGTATTACACCACAACGGTGGCCCGAACCAGTATAAATCTTGTGTCCCCGTGTTCTTCGAGTTCGTCGAGTTAGGCCGCGGATTCTTGTGTGAGCGAGCTAGTGAGGGAGAGAGGGATCTTAATGCGCAACCCAGTGTTTGAACCTCAAGGGTTTTGCCGGAACCCGAAATCCGACAGCATTGTGAAAGTTTATATTTTCTCCTAAAATATTAGTCACGGGAAAGAGAAACGAAGGGCATATCTCCCCTTGTCTCCACCGGACACCCCCTCTTTCTACACCACTTTCACGTACGCACACAAACTATCTCTCGGCCCTCTAAAAGTATGCAAGCCCCTGACACATTCACGCGTGATGGTCACTGTATTTCAAGCGAAAGCACTATACGGTCACTAGACTTCAGAATATGCTCATTACGGCCACCGTATACATTCTCGTGGTGATCATACGGTATCTAGCTCACGATACGTCTCCATATTTTGTTGATGACACTGACGAACATTGTATTTGATGCGTGCTCCGTATTTTGTTGACGACACTTATGGTCATTGTATTTGAAGCGAAAGCATGATATGGTCACTAGACTTCAGAATAAGCTCATCATGGTCATCACATACATTTTGTGGTGCTAACCAACTCGTGGTTGGATGGTTAGGAGGACAGTGGTTTCCCGAGCCCACCAGGGTTAATGTCCTGGTGCTCGCATTTATCCTGGGTTAATTTCAGTATTTTCCGCTGATGTGCGTTCATTGGGAGGAGACGTTCCACTCGACTAAGAGGCACCTATGGTGACTTCGTAAAATCTCAAGATCATATGCTGGCTCACTCTCTCGAAGGTGCTCATAGGGGTAGGGTCTGCGTGTGTGCACTTATAGCGGTGAGTGCTTGCGCGTATATATGAGCGCTTGCGTCTGTACCGTGTTAAAAAATACATGTCGTGATTATACGGTCACTGGCTCACCCATACAACTCTGTATTTTGTTGATGACACAATCAATTGACCAGTCAAACGTTCCACGCGGCGCATCTAGTGTTGCGCCATGGGCCATGCTCCCCCGCCCATCGCTCGGTAAAATCACCTCATTTTTACTACTACTTCCTTCGTATTGGTTTACAGGGCATGCACGTCGTTCTAGGTTGAGAATTTAACTGGCTATATATGTGATGAACAATGTATGTTTAGAAACTACATCCGCTTAAGAACCAATGATATACTTTTTGTGACATAGTAACTCATATTTAGTTAGTCAAATGGATGACCTAGACCTACGAGCATGCCCTATAAACCGAGACGAAGAGGGTAGTACAGTATCTTTTTAGATCAATATAGTCGGGATTCACCAAGGAGCAAAACCAAGTGGTAGGCTTCTCCTGTCGTGTTGGCGTAGCAACTCAAGCAGGGTCAGTCCGCACACGAAATGACGACACACTTAACAGGACCCGTTTGGCCGACATATGGCTCATCCACCGTCTTGTTCCACGTGCAATGCACCAAATTACAGTTCGGAGCAGCGGTTGGACTTGGAGCCACCCAGTCGTAGCACCGCAGTAGTAGTAAATGAGTGATGAGGGGTCAAATCACAAAGCCCCACCTTTCCAACATTAAGCTGGACGGATGAAGCAACCATCATTTCACTATTGGGCGCAAGATCATAAAGAAAAGAGAAAACCAATGATGTGTGCGGCAGCTACCTAGGGCACCCTAGGGTAGGGGCCTCCACTACAAATCCTTTTTTTAAAGTGCCTCCACTACAAATAAGCTTCTCCCTCGTCCTCTTGAAGAAAACCGATGATGCGTGCGGTGGTAGGGTTTGTAGGAGTACTACGGCGTGCGGGGCCATGTCGTAGTAAACGGGAGAGGGATTGAGTTCGAGTCGACGCCTTAATATGTGCGGGCCACTTGGTTTTACGGGAACGAGGCAGCATTTTGGGTTCGGGGACCAGTGGAGATATACGTACAAAATATTGTGGACGTAGGTTCGACTGAAAGGCAATGATGCATGGGCCCTGCATTTTGATATACCCGCAGCCGCATGAAATTTGCTACTTTGCTCAAAATAATGCATAAAAGTTCCTCCAAAAACATCTATAACTAATGGGAAGTGAATGTATGCTTAAAATGAAAATGTAATAATCCCTCCGTCTAGGTGTATAAGTCATCTTAGGTTTTTTTGCTAGTTAATAGCATTCCATGCGATGAATTAACCACTTCATGTCATGTTTGAATGTCTCAAGCCATTGAAATGATGCACGGCCTACATCTCTTATTGGTTGATATGTCACGAAACGAGAAACGAGGAGGGAGTTAATGTACCGTGCCTAAGTGTTTTGGGATTATTTGGTTTTCAGAACATGACTTATACACCCAGACAGAGGGAGTACAAAGAGAAAAATTGAATTGTAGTTAAAAGAATGACATTTCTAACAAAAATGTGAATGTGAACTACATATGTGCGCACGTGACCAACACATACATTGTCAATACAAAATCTAATGCAAGAAATAACTTATGAGTAACATGCACGAATTGATGATGTGGTGATTGCATGCATAGAGTACAAAAACAATGTGATTTATGACTTGCATGCATGATGTGTTCTTGTGCCATAGTTGCATGTCTAGGAAAAAAGCTACTAGTGGGTTGTACTAGCTATTTAGGAATAGAAGATGTATACATGGAAGTTGTAGGGAAAGAGATGACATGTATCTCAATTCCTATGAGTAGGGATTGGAAAAGAGATGTCATTTGGTTCACATCATAGGAACTTTTCTATTGAATCTAGAGATGACATGTATCTCAATTCCTATGAGGAGGGATTAGAAAAGAGATGTCATTTGGTTCACATCGTGGGAACTTTTCTATTGAATATACGCTAATGTTTATTTTCCTTTGAAATTATGGGAGTATAGGAATCCATTCATATGAACCAAGTGGCTATAAAGCTATAAATATGATATCATGTTTATTTCCTTTGAAATGTGGAGTATATGGATCTATTCCTATGAACCAATTGGCTCTAAAGGAAAGAAACCTATAAAAATCATATCATATAGAGTTCCTATGATATTCCTCCACACCAAAGGATGGTTGAAATTGCTGCAGGTGATACGACGGTCTTTCTTTGTAGACTCCTCCCCCTTCTTTATAGTTACCTCTCAAAAATGAATGAAATGATATATACTGGGTATTCTATATGTGCATTTTGGTACAAGAAAACTCGGTAAAAGTTTGCGAGGTTCGAATTTTCAATAAAGCTATATGCACTGCATTTTGGAACGGAGGGAGGAGCATACGACAGTTGCTAACACTCACATGGAAGATTTGTGTGTAGGAGGAGTGGCTGTTCTGTTAAATGACACGGCAAAACTGACACTGTCGGATGCCGATCTAATGGTTCTTACGGCGTTCGTCAGGAAACGGCTTGTGGCGAACGTTCATCGGATAATGATTTACGAACACATGCATTGCATTGGTACTTGCCCCCCTCTCTCACGCACACACGCACCCTCACGAGTCACGCTCTCCCGAGGCCTCTCGCACCCACCGTCTATCTGAAGGTAGACATCACACACATATGTGCCCTTCACACCTTACCCTCAGAACTTCTAAAAAACAAAATACGTCGCGCACCTTTTATTTGAACTCACACGTCACACACTTATACTATTACCCTTGTGGCGAATGTTCTTTGGGCATAGTATATTGTACTCTCAACGAAGAGAAGCGGTGCACGCACGCACTAGTTCTCTCACACTCACTCATGGGTGCACGTAGGAGTGCATTTTTTTGAAGCTGGTACAACAAAATCACTCCACTATATATATAAGCAGGAGCCTTAGCTCTTGCTTTACTAGGGTTCCTCTCTATCACTCTGTCATGCGCTCCAGATCTAAGCAAGACATAGGTGGCCACACTCTCTCCCTGCTCACCGCTAGTCACAAATACGGCTGGACCACCTCAACCGGGCAGGGGCAAGGGAGGAGACCAACGGCTTCCCGCGGTTCCCGATCGGCGGCCGTGTCGTTCTCTCCGAGAGAGCGTCGGCTCGGGAGGGCCTACGACCCCTTCTTCCTCCCTGCGGTATTGTGGCCAAGATGCGGCCTCCCGACGCCATCTTGGCCACATGCCGACGACCCTCAAGTATATATTCCTTCGAAACCTGCCTTGCTCTACTGCCCCAGCTCCCCACGTGGCTGCGTGTGGATCTTTTTCTATTTCCGTCGGTTGTTCCAAAGCCACCTAGACTTTTACTATTATTAGAGGTAAAGCTAGTTCATACTGTCGAATCTAAGAGTTGGTTCAAATAGGGAAGTAAGTGGGAAAGTTGTAGCATGAATCTAGGACTTGGTTCTAAGAGGAAACGGGGGAAAGTAGTAGATACTGGCTACCCAACCGGTCTCTTGGTTGAAAAGGCGAAGAAAGCGTGGTGGATGGTGAAGGGTGGGGGGAAGTGGACCTATCTCTTGGTCGAAAAAGGAAAGAAAGTGAGGGGTGTTGGGGGACAACGCAAATGAGAATGAGCACGTCTAGATTTCCTGTGCTCACATGGGAAAATGTCGCCGAGGAGATAAAAAATGGGACAAATGCAGACATGCTTCCTGAGTGTTTGCTGCTCTCGGCAACCACATCTGCCTCACCACTTTATGCCCCTGCTATCCCTACGCCCATATCGCTACCATAAATGTAAAATCACATGAAGTACTAAGCAATGACACCTAATGTCACTATAAGTAATGGTCTAGTGCCGTCGATAGATTGAAGCAATGCCACCACCATTTTATGAAGTGCTTCCGCTTGCTTTATTTCCCATGAATTGTGTTTTTGCAGTTACACTTAAATCTCACACCGCTAACATTGCTTCACCCCAGTGGAACTGCACAAATTTGATTGCACATTTACTGTCCATGTGCTACTCTCATGGCAGTAATACTAATGCTATTGTTCTGCATGTTAATCTAGTGGCAGTGTTGATGTGATGTGATGCTACTTACTTAAGGGAACTTTCATACTGTCAATGTAGTGCCAATTATAACACAATAGATGTTGTTGTTAATCATACGCCACTACAAATTACTGTCACTGTTTAAATAACCATATTTCATATTTGCGCAAACAGGGATGTCTGCCTTCGTATCGTTTCTATCTGCGCAATCAAATGTACACACCTCAGTTTTAGTACAACTGCACAAAATGAGATGGCTATTCCTAGCTGTCATCCGCTAACCACGTGTCTTCTAGGTATTCCTACATTGGTAGTAACTAGGTAGAATGACCAACGCAATCTAAAAGAAGCCGATTCGTGTGTTTTACTTCCTGATTGCAGTGCAGGGACGAGCGAAAACAACTGCATCCTAGTCCGGAATGCACTTTCTACCAGTTCATCCATGGACCGAGGACTAGCTTGCACGGTTGCACAGAGGTTTTTGGGACAGGTGCGCGGCCAAGAGGCATTGTGGTCTGCCTCTTTCTGCAAATAGCGGTGCTTAAATTTAGTGGAATGCACAAGAATTTCAGATGGTCAGTACACTACATGGTTCAGTTCAGCATTCCAGCTGAAAACACAATTATAATTGGTTATCATGGAATGAGAGAACCTAACCCTGGATGGTAGCAACAAGAAAAAACCAGAGCGGACTCCAGGAAATTTAAGCCTGCCGGGAGGCCCTTTGCTCAGAGAAGCCTTGCTTGATTTTTCCTGATTTGTAAAGGTTCTCACAACTTTGTCTTTTGCTGTGAACTAGTATATGTTTGCTATGTTCTATGAATCATTGAGATGTATAAAATTGCTTAACTTATGCTTTTCAAGTTTTTTATGAAGCCGAGTTTAATATGAGTGTTCCACATGAAAGCCGGACTAGCGTGTGAATGTTTGGAATTCACATTGTGGCCTCAGTTAACTGCACGAACCACTATAACAAGATACGTAGTTGCTTATATGTCAGACAACAGATTATTGATTGTTAGCTGGTCGATAGCCTAGTGTTGAAGTGAGCTGAGCAAATGTGTTGTGTTTTGCACAACTGCTTACAAGTGGGGTAGCACCAACAGTGTTTACAAGTACTTATGTATACGTCGGTGCACAGTTCTCGAACGTGTACTCTATTTCATCAATCACACACTGCTCGTATGATAAACCGTGAAAACTTATGTCTTACCATGCCATATTCATCAAAAAACTAGTGAGGACGCATCTGTTTTGGCAACAATTACGATTGTTCTCACATGATTCACGGGCAGACAAAAGTAGTAGCAGTTCCCATAGACAGATTCAAACAGAGTGCTAGCCCCAGAGGGCTCTATCGGATAATTAGACACAATCCAAACTACTATTAAACACTAGCTGGGGCAACTATTTCATGCCTCGATCTAATTAGGGTTGGACACAAGACGGACCTTGCCATGAACATCATCGAGGACGTCCGGCAGCAGCTCAATCCTATGAACCTTCATGAAGATAACCTTGTGGCCTTGCCACTCATAAACTTGTTTGTGGAGGCATGCCACGTCATCTTCCTGTGTAAGCTTGATAAGAACAGTATGCCTCACAAACGAAGGAGTAGCTTTGAACTTCTTGTGCTTCAGTACACCCTAGACAACACGCCTGACAACAGTGAGGCTGGAATACAACTCGACATTGGTATAAGCGCAAATGGCTTCCAGGATCGAACAGCCTAAGAACTCTGTTTTCCCAGTAAGTATATTCAGGTCATCCGCCTCATAGCGAGTGACATGTACAACCACACAATCCTTGTCTTCATCAGGGGTCTAATTGAAACAGAAGAAAATTCTGATTACTTTCCAGTATAAGAAACACAAGTTTTTTAAACCACTATGTATAGCATCGCATCGAAGCTAAGAGAATTTTGCATTATTCATCACCGCATACTTAGATGAAAAACCACAATCGAGATCGGCAAATAAGAAAATCACCTTGGGAAGCTCAGCGGGGGGGACACATCCTCGAAGCTGGAAAACTGCTCCTGCAGGGCCACGGGGGCTGTAACCTCAAATGGGGCGTTGACCATCTCAGTAGTGGCCGTGAGCGTATCTGGGGTCGGCTCGGTGGCTGCCTCCATCTTCTTGGAGCTCTCTGTCTCGTGGGCTCCCGCGTCTGCTCCAATATCGACAGATCTTTACCTGGTTCTCCTTGGTCCATCATGAAACTGACGAATACTAGGAGACCACTGAAAGGAAAACACTATCGCAATGACAATGAAACAAAAAAGAGAGTGAGGATCGGTTAATGCCTTGCAAAAGTTATTTTTTTCCTATGAACGAAAATATACCAACATCATGGATCCGCTTCCCTTCCCTTCGTTGGGAGAGAAGAACAGTGGCAGATGTGAGTGTTGGCTTTCTTGAAGACCGTGAGGGAGAAGGGGATTCAATGAAGAGTGAAATGATGGTTGCTTCGTCCGTCAAACTTAGACTGTGGGGAGGTGGGGTTTTGTGATACAACGACTGGTTACTGCCGCACTACGACCGGGGTGACTATCCGCCTGCATACTGCCTTCTAATTTGGTGGATAGCATTTGGGCCCGCGCTCTACATGGCCCACATGTCGGTGAACAAAAGTAAAACGGCATGCACCTCACGTCAGCTCGCTCCACTTGTACCCCCAAATTCCTCACCTCACTCCCACAGAAAAACCCACCTCCCTTTCTTCCTCACTACTACAGAAAAACCACAGCTCCCCTTCTTCTTCACTCGCACTACAACTAGGCTCGTCATTCATTACTCTGCTCAAATCTGTGAGCGCGACGCGACGCCCTCGAAGATGACCCTAGCGCCAAGAAGATGACGCTCCCGCCAGCGGCGACGCCTGTCGTAGATCCCACACCCGGCAGCACGGGGAGAAGCGGCGACCCCGGCCCCACCCGATCCCAGGAACCCGTAGAATCTCGGGTGGATCACATCAGCAATCTCCCAGACGCATCCTTGGGGCGATCATCTCGCTTCTCCCCACCAAGGATTGCTGCCGCACCCAAGTCCTCTCAATTCGGTGGCGCCCTCTATGGCGCGACGTGCCCCTTAATCTCGACTGTCGTCAGCTATCTCTCTTCAATGATTTTGAAATCCCCAGAGCCATCATATCCTCCCACCAGGGCTCCGTTCAAAGCCTCTGCATCCCGTTATGCTACCTGAGCAAGCATACCATGCCCTGCACAGTGGATGCCTGGCTGAAATCCCCTGAATTCATAGAACTACAGCTGCTTGAGTTCTACTATTCCCCTGGAAACACTACAAAAAAAGACACATCCGTGACATTTTCGGCTGAATGAAAATCTTTTCTGTCATACTTATGACACTTCTATGATGATAATTGTGACAAAACCCGGTATCATCATAGATGTGGTGGGGTCCTACTTCTATGAAAAAAAATCATGACAGAAAATGGGCTTTTCGTCCTGGGCGGGCTGGAGACGCAGCTGCATGACATTCTTTGGGCCGTCCATGACGGAAAAAACCGTGGTAGAAGCGAGGGCGCAGAAAATATCGGGGAGTCCCCAGTTACGGTGGGTGGTCGGGGGCCGAGCGATGCGCGTTTCTCTCGTACGTACGCGCGTGTGTGCAAGGTGTTGGGCTCTAACTGAACCCGAGTGATTGCACTACAGGCTACGCGTTACTGAACCCGAGCGATCGATCGATGGGTGTTAACTGAACCCGATCGAGCGATTCCTTCACTACTGCTGCTAACTGAAGTCGATCGATGCTGCCTCTGGATGAACAGTGAGCGTTGCTGGGGGGGGTTGGATGAACAGTTCCCGGTGGGGGTGGATGAACAGGACCCCGTGGCGTTGCCTCTGGATGAACAATGAGCGTTGCTGTGGGGTTTGGATGAGCAGTTCCCGGTGGGTGTGGATGAACAGGACCCCGATCTTTCGAGACGGTTGGGGCTGGATGAACAGGACCCCATGGAGGGCAGGATGAACAGGACCACACCGTGGAGGGTAGGATGAACAGTAGACGGTGGAGGGCAGGATGAATAGTAGCCCATGGAGGGGTGGTTGAACAGGAGCCCGTGGAGAGGGGTGGTTCAACAGTAGCCGGTGGAGTAGCGCGCGGTGGAGGCTGGATGAATAGGAGCTCGTGGATGAACAGTCGCAGGTGGAGGCTGGAGGAGGTCGACGGTGGATGAACAGTAGCCCGTGGAGGCTGGAGGGGGTCGACGGTGGAGATGAATAGTATCCCGTGGAGTCCCGTTTTGCGGTACGCCACACCCCTCCCGATGAACAGGACCCCCGTTTCGACCGTACCGCTCCAACACAAGTCTGTTTCCTCCGTTTTGCAGTACGCTACACCCCTCCCGATCAACAGGACCCCCGTTTCGACCATAGGAGGTCCGTTTCCTCCTTTTTGCGGTACGCCAGACCCCTCCCGATGAACAGGATCTTGTTTCGAACGTGGCCGGTCGAACACAAGGCCGTTTCCTCCATTCTGCGGTATGCCAGGCCTCGTTTCCATCGGTTGTTCCGTCCAAGCCCTCCCGATGAACACGACGACGCATTTCGTTCCGCCCCAGCCGGTTGGCTCCCCATGAACACGACGACGGCGCTGTTTCTCCGTTTTGACCCAGCCATGTACACGAGCCCTGTCCATACGTATGCGCGAGTAGGCGTTCAAGACCCTGCCCGTATGTACGTACGTGGCCATATTTTCTTTCTTGCACACTGGCCGCTGTACGTACATGTACATGCTACGTGCGCGCCTCTACTACGACACGTGCGCGCCTCTACATCGACAAGTATGTACGTACACGTTCGCGACCAGAATGACAACACGACGTACGCTTCGACCAGGTGGGTCCTGACTGTCAAGCACTTCCTTGCGCGCGAAGATGTAGCTGGTGGGTCCCAGCAGTCAGGGGGCAAATCGTTTTTTTTTTGCCCGGACGCACTTCCTTGCGTGTGAAGATGTAGCTGGTGGGTCCTAGCAGTCAGGGGAAACGTTTTTTTGTGAAATACGGTGGCCCGTCCGGTGGGTCCCCGCTGTCAGGTGGAGGAATACTTATTTTGCACGTAATAAGGAGGCACTTCCTTGCTACGGCCGTGGACCCAGCTGTCAGCCTCTCCACATACAGTCCATGTCCGATGGAAGCCGTTCCTTGACCACGTTGACCACGCCGCGCCGAGAGCACCAGGGCGGTGGACGACGGCGAGGCCTAGGAAGGGGACGACGCGGAGTCGGGGAAGACGCGGAGTGGATGCCCACGCGTAGAGGAGCTGGTTCGCTGCGCTGTGAGGCTGTCGTCGCCGTAGAATAACAGGGGGTGTGGGTGAGTAGAGGGATGGCCTGGCCAGCGGTGGGAATAGTAGGGGGCGGTGAGGCCTCCGCGGCAGCACAGCCGGCCACGGGAGGTCGGAGCATGCGGCATGACCGGTGCTGCTTTGGGCGGCTGGAGCAACAAGACCAGAGGTTGAAGAAGCACTACGACCGTTGGATGGACATCGTATGGTCACTGGAGCTAGAATCGTTCATATTGACTAAGTTGACAAAGCACTCCGTCCCCGTCAACTTACTAGGCCCACAAGTCAGCCACCCACCAAGGTAGGTCCCAACTAGCAGGAGGAGTATTCATTTTTTGTGCGTAATAAGGAGGCACATCCGATGGGTCCGAGCTGACAGCGGGGGGAACATTTTTTTCGCGAAATACGGTGACCCGTCCGGTGGGTCCCAGCAGTCAGGGGGGAAACATTTTTTCGCAAAATACGGTGGCCCGTTCGGTGGGTCCCTGCTGTTAGGTGGAAGAATCATTATTTTCCGCGTAATAAGGAGGCACTTCTTTGCTGCGGCTGTGGACCCAGCTGTTAGCCTCTCCACGTACAGTACACTTCTGATGGAAGTCATTCCTTGACCATGTTGACCACGCCGCGCCGAGAGCACCAGGGCGGTGGTTGACGGCAAGGCCTAGGAAGGGGACGACGCGGAGCCGGGGAAGACGCGGCAGTGGATGCCCACACGGAGAGGAGTACGAGGGTTCACTGGTTCGGCTGCGGTGTCAGGCTGCCATCGCCGCAGAATAACAGGGGGTGTGGGTGAGTAGAGGGATGGCCTGGCCAGCGGTGGGAGTAGTAGGGGGCGGTGAGGCCTGCACGGGAGGCGAGAGCAGGCGGTCCCGCCGGCGCTGGATTTGGCGGCTGTAGCAAGAAGATCAGAGATTGAAGAAACACGACGACCGTTGGATTGACATCCAACAGTTACGTCTGCTAGAATTGTTTGTTGATGTATATAATAACTAAAAAAATCTTGCATACGCGTCAACTTAATAGGCCCATAAGTCAGACCATTCCCTCTTTTTTTAACAATTTATATATAGCTCATTGCGACTTCTTATGCAATTTATTGCAGTCCTTTTTTTGGTTGGCCAGGGCCAATTTCGCATATTTCTATGGGTTCCAAACTATTGTTAATACTGAAATGTCAAGCCAGATTTAAAGTACTTTGAAGATATATTTAAATTAGGTTAATGCCCAGTGAAATAGGAATCTGAAAATGTGAAAAAATTCAGAAACTATAAAGTAATTGCCAATTTGTCATCTGTTTTTATATTTACAACCCATTTCATATGACTTTCAAGATTTGCAGGCGTCTTGAAAGAGTTGCAGCCCATCAGGGGATAGAAAAATAAGTAGGCCTGGATTGGGTATTCTTCAGAAAAAAATAAACTGGGCTCATTTTCACAAAGAAAAAATAGCTGGGCTGGTCACATGGTGAACATAAAATATAAACCTGGGCTAGACGGGCCACAGCCCAGTTCAAACCCTGCTCCGTCTCAACAATAACAAAAAAATACTGCTCGAGCTGCTACGTCCCAGGTGTCAGCCGATCTTGTGCTATTCTCTTGTCTATTGACTATATACGCTCACAATGTCGTGGGTCCCAGATGTCAGGAAAACACTAGGAGGAAGCATTTTATTTTTCCATACGCTGACATGGTGGGCTCTAATGTCATCCTCTCCATGTACTTCTGCCGATTCCTGTTGTTTGTTGACCATGTTGACAACGCGAGAGGGCGGCGCCACGGCGAGCGCACCAAAGTGCGTGGAGGACAACGGCGAGGCCTCAGACGTCGGCGTTAACGATTTAGGACACGGTGGGGCGGCGATGCATGCGCTGAGGCGCAGCTAGCCGTGGGAATGGAAGCAGGCGGCCCCGCCGGCGCTGGTTTGGTTTTGGCGGCTGGAGGAAGACAGGACTGAAGAAACACGATAGACTGTAAAAGCAGCAGGAGTACTTAACAACCTTAACTGAAACCAGCAGGGGCACTTAACAACCATAGCTGAAAGCAGTATGAGTACTTATACAGGTTCAACCGTACAAAGCACGCCTCGAACAGTGCTACTTTGCCTACAGTTAACCAAGGGTGAGGCCGCCAAACCCCAGGACAAGGCCCAGGCGCCACCCCACGCATCCACAACCTTCTGAAAGCGGCTTCATCTCGCAATGTGGTCAATAAACAGGATATTTGCTTTAGATCCATGGAAAAGCAGGAACATAATCTCCTGTCCTATTCTCCAAGATGGACGGGCCTTCATTATTTGAGACCACCCATGAATAAGTATCTTTTCACCTCCAAGGGGAATGGAGTAGGTCGACATAAACATCATGTTGTGACCAAGCGCAAGTCTGACCCGACCATGGTCAGGCATCTATATAGGAACAATAGAACTAGGCAGTTTCTGTTTCAAGAAGATCACAGCTGTAAAACTGTGTATACGCAATAGTTTATGAACAACATATATAACAGAAAATAGCTCGTACCATAAGTTTCTCGACACAGTTGGACCTGTTCAACGAGTGCAGCAGTGGCACACATATCCCACGTGGCCTTCCACCATTGAAACGCCCCACAAGGACCTCAAGACGATCAATAAAGTGTAGGAACTTGTGGATGTCGTCCCAGTCAACTTCAGTGCCATCAGTAACAGCCGAGTTGTTACAGAATAACAAACGAGCAGCCTGCTTAACTCTGGAAAAAACCTACACGTGCCACCAATTATAAGAAAATATTAGTTAGAAGTAGCATCTTCGTGAGAGATTCGTTGCTACTTCTAAAGTTGAATTGTGATCAGTTAGACAGAATAGGTGGATTAAGAAGTAATCGAGGCAACAAGCAAGAAACAGATACAAAACTAACATGGATGAACAATTGGAACGACGTCGGGGTGGAAGATCACAGTGAAGATGAGACCAGGTTCTGCTATTTCCATCAACATTCGTGCGCCAAGTTTCAGTCCGTAACACTTGGGAAAGTTTATCCAACTTCGGCCATAAAAAAAGCAGCGATCTTCTTGGTTCATGAACCCAACTCGAAACTTCTATCCATGGCTTGTCTTCACTGTTACCATTAAACTGGTGTATTCAGTTATGGCAAGGCCAAGCATCTTGAGTACATGTGTTCTGGCAGAGCAAGGAATGCACTGCAGGAAAAATAATATGAGAACACAATGTATTCTTTATATCCAAATCTAGAAATACTTTCCAACTTCAAGTCAGTGTTGACCATGGTACTAGTACCTTTTATCCAAATGTAGCAATCCAAATTTCCAAATTAGTCGACATCATGTTCAAAAAACCCCACCCTCCCGAATAGAAAAGAGGATTCTAGGAACATACTGTGCGCGTTTTAAAATCCTGTGTTAGGATGAGAAGGAACAAGTGTGGCGTCTCGCCGAGGGCGCATAACCTGTAGGGTCCTCGCACTTTGGGCACTGCAAATGAAACACACTAGATTCAGTAGGAAGAGAAATGCATCAACGGCGGTGGCTGCCATCCTAGGAGTACCCGCGACCAAGGGACTTGGATTTATCGGGGATGGATGAAGAATTCGTACCAGGTTCTCCATGAGAAAACCCTATGCAATCGCCGGGCGGGGGTTTTCTCCGAACAAGCAGACAAGGGAGAAGGGATTCAGGCCGAGTGAAATATTGCTGCTTCGTCTGTCCAGCTTACTGCTAAAGCTGGAAAGGTGGGGGGTTTTTGTGATTTGACGGCTCATTGGGCATTAATGCGGTGCTACGACCGGGGTGTGTCTACCGTGCAGTTGTGCACTTTAATTTCGTGCATATGGCATGTGGACCCCGTTGCCGGATGCCCCACATATCAGCGCAAGGAAGTAGAAAGAGAGGAGTAACTAGTTATTACACATAAATATATTTTGACAGAGAGATATTCCCTCTGTAAATAAATATAAAGATCTTTTATATCACAA
This sequence comes from Triticum aestivum, assembly GCF_018294505.1. Taxonomy (NCBI): domain Eukaryota; kingdom Viridiplantae; phylum Streptophyta; class Magnoliopsida; order Poales; family Poaceae; genus Triticum; species Triticum aestivum. Next base: position 521,942,987 of record NC_057814.1, on the reverse strand, counting down.
CTTTATACATAAGAAAAGTCAAGGGGAATATATATAACATATATAATTATAAAAAACAGAGTTGTTTTAACACGGTATAGACGAGTTGGTGATGATGGTGTGCCTGTCATCCTGCAATATAGGCCGTCCGATTTATATCTGACGGATAGGAAGGAAACTATGGCAATTTTGCAAAAAGGTACCCACACACCTCTCCGCATTTGCAAATAAGGCCTTCCCTCGTTCATCCTTTTCTGTCAGAAGATAAAATACTCATACAAATGCATCTTGATGTTACGTGCAACGCACGGGCATTATGGGGGTTCAGCTGAGAAATACTCAGACAGGCTCATGGTTCTAGACTTTGGGCCATAGGCCGGTGGGCCTGCATGTTTGGGGGCCCATGTGTTCTACCTCAGCGCTTTTCATATTGCAAGCGGTCGGTACGGCGCTGGTTTTAGATGTTGTCGCAAGGCGAATACACAAAATTGAATAAAGCACGGCAGCTATTGGAATGAAATCAAACGACAGTTCCTAACCAGCAATCAGAGTTGCAATTCTATCAATGATACTGTCGTACTACTTATACACACAGGACACTTGTTTCACCATGCCAGAGTATTACATCAAAATCTCTCGGCGGATAGAACAGTTCGGCAGTACTGAAGAATTTCAAAGTTGATTTGGACCAGCTCTCCTTGCCGAGAAAGTTCGATTTTGACATCATCCCCTACCGCAAGATATGATTTAGATTTGAACCTTGACCATCCTTTAGCATCAATCATCGTGCGACCATCCTTTGTACTTACGGTATATTGAGCAGGTTCATTCACACCAAGGCTGCACATGGTAAGAGAAACTTGGCCGCTGTCGCCCGGATTGTTGAACGACTCCCTCGTTGCTCTAGGAATTCTCTGTTTGCAAACAACAAGACACACCCAAACAGTTAGATCAACACAGTGAATCATGCGAAACAACATGGAAATAAAAAAGAACGAAACACTTGGGTGGCCAATGCTTACCAAGAAGGTGGACATGTCGGCTTTTTAAGGACTTTGGTATATGAAGTGCGAACTGCAGCCCAGTCTGTTGCCGGTGCAACTGCTCGTTCGGTTGCCGCTGCACGGGCCGGAGGAGATGCAAGTGCAAGTGTTGGTGCAGGTGCCCAAGCCGCTGCTGCTGCCGGAGATGGTGCTCCTTGTAGAGCTGGTGCCGGTGTCGGAGCAAGTGCCGGTGTCGATGCCCGATCCTCCGGTAGATCAGCATGATCCGCTGACGCGGTCGGTGTCCATTCCTCAGCTGGATCAGACTGAGCTGCTACCGCTGTCAGTGCTAGAGCAACTGCCGGTGCTCGATCCGTTGCTGAAGGTGGTACTGATGTGCGAGACAGCGGCGATCGTGTCTGGTCTGGTATGATCAGCTTTCTAACTTGACTAGGCTTCGTGACCGTGATCCAGTTTTTTTCTTCATTTCTTTTAAACGCGAGAAGGACTAATTGTGGCGTTTTTGTTAAACCAAACTGCAGTTCATCATAGGGATTCAGCTTGTACTCAGACAACAGATTGATCCAATTTTTTCCAGTAATATAAGTGCTGGACAGTGCCTTCGTTACTGACATGACATAAGAAGTGAAACCTGCAAAATTAGCCATCGTAGAGCAAACCAAATGGTTCATTCTGTGATGAATGTCACAAGGCAAAACCTGCATCGTAAAATTGCAGGAAAAGAAAGAAAACATGACATTAAATCAATAAGATTTAGACAATAAATCAATCAGATTTACTTGATGTGACACGAGTGAATCCTTACCAAGAAATCACTATGTTGAAGTACTAAACAGAAGATTAATCGTCCAACTACGGGTGGCATGCAGGGGCCCCGCCTACTCCCACAAGCAGGACAGTCCAAAGGTTGTGACAAATCGTATGGACCGAACATCCATGGGACTGGAAATCCTTGTGGGTGCGATAAACCCTGCAATGCATACAGATATTGGAGTGTAACCATAATTGATAAACCGTCCTCACAAAAAAGATGATCTGGATACTTCAAAATATACAGACTGAATTGAGTGGACAGACATTAACATAGACCGTTCTCAGGACTGACCACACACCAAAAGCGGCAGTACTAATAAACAATACAGGGTTCACAAACACAAATCAAGTACTGAACAATAGTACTCACTACAGACAAGCAAAGATGCACTAATTAAACTCTGCAGACTATTCTTGCCGCCTACCTACGGGATGAACACCGCATAACTGACTAGGCCATGGACTTCGTGAGAGATGTCTACATGCACCATCACCATCTTGTTAACCTTTGAGAACCTAACAGAGTGGTCTTTCCACTCATAAACATGATCATGAAGACAGGCCGCATCAGATTTGTTGGGAAGCTTTACAAGAACCACACCCTTCGTAATCAAATGCACAACTAGAATTGTTGTGGTCAAGTACAGACTCGAGAACACGCCTGACAACAATGCTACAGGAAAACACTAGTTCAGGACATGTGGCGACAAGGACACAGCAGCTGGATAGTTTAGTAGTAGAACTCATCCTCAGGTCTTCCAGTTCACACGGCATGACTTTGAGAACTTCATCTCCACGCGGACCTGGTTCTAATTCAAACATAAACCATATTTTATTACTACCTCCGTTCAGAAATATAAGATGATTTTCGATATTATACCCCATATATGACTACATATACGCATAGAAATGAGTGAACAAAGACACTAGAACATGTCTTCAAAGGCATGAGAGCAGAGGGATTACTTGCAATATCCATAACACAAGTTACTGAGGCAAATATGCCCTCTTCAAAGGTAGCATTGATGTTCATAAAGTACTCCCTCCATCCCAAAATTCTTGTCTTAGATTTGTCTAGATACGGATGTATCAAGTCACATTTTAGTATTAGATACATCCGTATCTAGACAAATCTAAGACAAGAAATTTGGGACAGAGGGAGTAGTTGAAAGTAATCTATAAGAAATCAGTGTCAACCTCTCGCATGTTTTGGTCGAAAGAGGAATTTAGAACCGTCATTTGGCACACAAAAATCACATGCAAGATCACCCAGAAAGTTGTACTACTAGTACTAGTACTACGTGTTAGATGAAAAAACACGATCAAGATCGAGAAAAAGATCGTCAAGAAGAGATATTACCTGGACTTGCTTAATGAGGGATCCCGGGGAGGGGGACTTGGACAGGGCGATGGCTTTGAGCTTGTCTGCGGTGGTCTCGGCGGGGTGCTTGCGCTTCTTCGTACCATGAGCCTCGATGGTTTTTGCTAGAGCCATGGACATCACTTCGGCCGGTGCTCCAGCGTCCATCAAGAAACTGTCAAATAGAAATAAAAGAAAAGAAACCATAATCACAAACCCAAAAGAAGAAAAGAGAGGGAGTTATAGGATCAGTCTCGGGGTTGCATGACCGGGCCTTGGCCAGAATCAACACCATTGATGCGCTCACCTTTCCTTCTTTGGGAGAGAAGAACAATGGCAGAAGCAGGTCGGCGTTTTCTTGAAGAAATGAGGAACAAGATGAGGGAGAAGCGAGGGTTGGGTAGAGAGGAAGTTGAGAGAGAAGAGTGAAATGATGGTTGCTTCGTCCATCCAACTTACTGCTGGAAAGGAGGGTGTTTTGTGATTTGATGGCTCATTGGGCATTACTGTGGCACTTCGATCGGGATAGTCTACCACCACTCTACTACGGAGTAATTTAGTGCATGGCTGGTGGACCCCGATGCTAGTTGTCCCACACGTCGGCGAAAGTGAGTAATTTAGTGCATGGCTGGAGGAGGATCCGCACGGTAGAGCGTGTCCACTGTTTTTCTGAAGAAAAAAATGATTAGAGCAAGCGTTTCCACTCTTACGACGGACGAGTGCGAAACACGTCAGCCACTTGAACATACATAGTGCTCCTACTACTAGGCATGTGCAGTGGTTCATACGTCAGTACTACATAATCTTGTTGCTAGTGTAGTAAGATATGACACTGACAAATGATGTTGTGCGCATGTCAACTATATGAACAGTAATGTAGTAAGATAGTACCGCTTTCTCGACTGTCCGGTCGAGAATGAACGGTGAGATCAATGTTAACAGAACTAGGTCTACAGCGCACGGAGAGTACGGTGCTACAGTACTCCACGAAACATGAACCATATGAAGCATGAATAGTGTTAGGCAGGGTGTATGAAGGGTGCACGGGATGGGAGCAAAAGTTCCCTTCTCGACCCACTTTTGGGTGTTTGGCAGAGTGCATAAAGGGTGCATGAGTCCACACTAGTAGGTTAACACAAATACACGAAGAGGAAACAACTACTCCGTCTAGGTGTGTAAGTCATCTTACGTTGTGCACTGCAACCAAGGCAGAGAGGAAAACGAGAAAACGTAATGTCTTTTTGCTAATTAATAGCATTGCATGCAATGAACTAACCACTGCATGTCATGTTTATTAGTCTCAAGTCATTGAAAGCATGCACGGCCCACGTCTCTTATTGGTTGATATGTCACAAACCAAGAAATGGGGAGGGAGTTAATGTACCGTGCCTAAGTGTTTTGGGATTATTTGGTTTTCGTAAGGTGACTTACACACTATATTGAGATGAGAATGCAACCAAACACACCCACACGCTTTGTGCTACGGTGACTGATCTGCACCGTCTGAGTTTGATCCAACGGTCATGTTGCACCGCGACATGGACATGCCCATGCAGAGGGCGCCTAAACACCACCAAAGTCCCTCTGCCTCTCGAGGCGCACGACGTTGGTGATGCAGGGGGCGAAACGGCTGAAAGGCAATGCAATCTACGGGAAGGCGGAGGGAGCCAGCCGAGGAGCGGGGAATCTTTTGGTTTTCACCATGGTAAAACACCAGTCGACGACTTCTCACATCAGGGAGCAGTGGGTTTTACAGGCGGAGTCATCGTGACTAATTGCTGTCGCGCCTGCTCCCGTCAATCATAAAATTAAAAATCCTGCCTCGCCTACTCCCGTCAATCAAAAAATTAAAAATCCTGCCGCACTCAAACACTAGAGCAACGCCGCGGTGGATGTTTAAATTTACCTGCCGGTAAGTAGATAAAAAAAGGGGTGCAAAAACAATGTGGCGGCGGCCTAGCTAATCGGTCGAACTAGCCTAACTAGCTAGCCACCGTACTTCACTGATGTACTCAGCGGGAAAAGTGGTCTTTTGTGATTTGACGACTCATTTATTTACTTGCTTCGGCGAAAACGCGCGGTAGGGCGTCCCACGTCAGGAAGAATATATGCGTGCACCACTCGGGAGGACCCCGAAACCGCGCGGTAGGGTGTGCCATGTCTCGGCACGGAGGAAAAATGTGGGTGTAAAAATTTACTGTATCAGACGTAGTACCTATGGTTCGACCTCGGGACCCTGCCATTCGGTCGAAAACACCCCACTAGCCACACAGATTCATCATGCTAACATGGCACGGAGGATAGGTGTGGTTAGCTCCTTCTCGACCAGCCACAACGTCTCTTGTTCTAGGCGATTCTTCTATTTTCCAAGCTTTTTTTAGTTGTAATAACACCACGGCAAGCTAGCGCCGCTCTTCGTATGTGCCCGTGCAAACGTTAGACAATGGAGAGAAGAGAGAGATCGCAGACCTGGGACCCACCAGTAAGTGAGTCAACGGTCATGCACGTGTAGACGAGGCACTCCCTCTACTCTACTCAACGTAATACTGTATAAAATCAAGTTATGGGACAAAGCCAACAACCGTTGTTGTTTCAGGCTATCAACTTACGCTTTGTAGTCCAAGTTGCCAGTTCGAATCTCGTCTTTCCGATTTTTTAGATTTAGGTCCAAATTTGATTAATGACAAGGGGACCCCCGTGTGTTGTTCCGATATTTCATTATAGGATGGTTTTTTTAACAAACACTTTGCGCGGTTAGACAAGTAACGGCACAAGTTACACGTATTTTGCAAGTTTACGAACAAAAATGACAGCGGCATAGAATATCACATCCACCCCGCAGCTTAGATGCTATGGTGATACGAGTTTTTACACCGTTGGAAGTGAGATCCAATGGCTTGGGAGTAGTCTTTGTAATTATGCACAATTCCCAAACTCTCCAAAGGTTTTTTTTGCAAATAAAACATTCAGGCCTCTTGTGTGCCGCTGCATCTTGGATCCAACGGCTCCCCGTTGCTCATATTAGGTGCTCCCCGTAGCTTAATTACCCGCTACTGTGATATGAGCATCTAGGTCGTATGATCAGTGATCAGATGGCACATGCGTCGTACTTGTACTTTCTGCGCAATTCCCAAACTCTCTCAGCCGTATATTGCAAAAACATTCAAACCTCCTACTCTGGGCCGTTAGATCTCCGTGAACTCGTATCACCATAGAATCTACGGTGCGGGAGCACCTCATATTCTCCCGTGCGAGAAAACATAAGGTGCTCTCGCAGCTTGGATGCTACAGTGATACGAGCTTCGAGGTCGTTTGATCTGAGATCCAATGGCATCTGAGCAGTCTTTGTGCTTGTAAGCAGTCGCCGAACTCTTTGGGGGCTTTTCTGCAAAAAACCATTCGAACCACCGACGAGGCGTTGGGTCACAAATCCAACGGCTCCGAAGAGCTTGTATCACCAAAGCATCTAAGGTGTGGTAGCACATGATATTCTTACATACAGGAGAATATGATGTCCTCCTTCATCTTAGATGCTACGGTGATACGAGCTTCGAGGTCGTTTGATCTGAGATCCAATGGCATCTGAGCAGTCTTTGTGCTTGTAAGCAGTGGCCGAACTCTTTCGGGGCTTTTCTGCAAAAAACCATTCGAACCACCGAGGAGGCGTTGGGTCACAAATCCAACGGCTCCAAAGAGCTTGTATCACCAAAGCATCTAAGGTGTGGTAGCACATGATATTCTTACATACAGGAGAATATGATGTCCTCCTTCATCTTAGATGCTATGGTGATACTAGCTTCGAGGTCGTTGGATATGGGATGCAAGGGCATCTAAGTAGTTTTTGTACAAATTGCGTGCAATTCTCAAACTCATCAAGGTTTCCTGTAAAAATATTAAGACGTCATGTGAGCTGCTATATCTCAGATCTACAAGCTCCAAGCAACTCGTATCGGCATATAGCATCTAAGGTATGGGGGCACATGATATTCTCCCGGGGAGGAGGGGTGGGGGTGCACAACCAATCAGTGGTTGGGAGGGTGGGGACAAATATAGTCTAAACAACCCTAAATAGAGCATCAAAATTTTATCTAAGGTCGAGGGGGTGACCCCCGACAATCATAGCTCCGCCTAATTAAACACAACATTTGCATGTACTGTAGTACTAGACTTACTATTCATGTTTCAGTTTCATGTTCGTTTTAAATATTGAATTGAGGACCATGCATGTCTTACATTTTACTCCCTTCGTTCCTAAATATTAGTCTTTTAGAGATTTCAAGTGGACTGGCACATACGGATGTATATAGACATATTTTAGAGTGTAGATTCACTCATTTTGCTCCGTATGTAGTCGCTTGTTGAAATCTCTAAAAGACTAATATTTAGGAACAGAAGGAGTATTTTTGAATTCGTGTCATACATGCATGGTTTGGAAAAATAGATGCACTATACTTATTGGATTGTTGTTGTGTTCGTGTGTGGGTGTCATTTGCATTGAAAAACTTAGCAGGGATACCATGAAATGTGAAATCCACGTTGAGATCACTATATCACAAACTCACTCTAATTCAACAACTTGTCATAAATCAATTACCACGTTGAGATTAGTATTTGCAAGGAAAATACGGGCATTGTAATACACATAGATTCGTTCGGCAACTTAAAAGGTTCCTTTCGTATTCTCGAATGGTAGGACCCAATGGCGTACCAGCCAGACCTTGGCTCGTGTTGATCCTAAAAAAATAAAAAAATAAAAACTGGGCTTGTGTCCTTCTGGTGGCGTGCGTGGTACACACATTAGTCAACCCCAACCAGTCGAGCCTCCGCGTTTTGAGTCGAAATATCTGGCGGCTAGAATTCCAGCCCTAGGAAAGTCCCCCATGTCCCCTGTCCATAATGACTACCGATGAACAACGGAGGGATGCTTTAGTAACTAGACAACGTTGTGTTCAAAAAAAAGTAACCAGACAACGTTACCTACCGTGCCGAGCATGGTTCAATTCCCTCGATCGCCGCTCGCCAAGGTCACCCGTCAACTGCATTGCCTAGTACTACTACTACTACTACACCAGGATGAGCACATAATTGAGCCCGTTTGTTCGTGCCTAGTACTTGAGTTGATATATTAGGCAATGCATTGGTATGGAGGGATTATCCTTTTGCTCTGCATATATAACTTGTCTGAAGTCTAACTAAGCAAAATGTTTGACCAAATCCTTTCTTAAGAAATACAACAGGACAGATGTATGGCTTGAAAATTTACTGCATGATGCAGGTTATGATATTGTTTCGAATCCTGGATCTTAAATTTCAGAAAATCCAAAAGTGACCATAAATTCTTGAAACTGAGCATGGTCACGTGATATGGCACAAATATACTTCGTATTTTTTTCTTCAATTTGAGACAAGCTGCTTATGACAAGTTGCACAAATGAAGAGCCAAGGTATTTTGGAACAAAGACCTGTCACGTTAACGTGAACGCTTTCACTATTGAAACCGTGGGCGTTTACGTGCCGCCACGAGTCCCGCTTCTCATCGGCACGTGCCGTCCGAGCAAGCGTGTGAGTCGACGGGAGGCGTGCGAGTAGACCGCTGCGCCGGCTGACAGGGAGGCGTGCGAGCAGACTGCTGTGCAGGCTCACCGGGAAGCGAGCTCTTTGACCAGGCTCCGCCGCCCACCTTCGTCCCAATTGCTCCCACTATTAATGTCGCCAGCGCCATAGTTTAAAATCAACCCGCACTACCCGGTATCGCTACAATCTTCTCTCTTCCTCTTCGATTCTCCTGTCGTCTACCTCCAACCAGCCTGACCTAAACATACGCCATGCCGCATCACGATGGTCTGCCCTTAGTCTTCCAGTTTCCTGAGGAAGACACCCAGCCGGAGTATAAAGAACATAAGGTGCTTTGGGACGAGCTTGAACTGGCCTTGCGGGAAGGCGCCGCGCTTGTCCCCGCTCCTGTTCCGGCTACCGTCGCCCCGACTGCGCCAGCTCCCATCCCCGTGGCATTGATGGGCTGGGAGCCGCACATTGTCGCCGAGCTTGATGCCACGGGGTCCCACAAGGTCCCCGCTGACTTTCACGCGCCCGTGCACCTGCCAGCGTATGCGCCTGCGCATGCACTGATGTGCGTGCCTGTGTCAGTGCCCGTGCACACGAATGTCTCCGCCGCGCCGTTGACAGCACCTGTCCTAGCGCGGGTGCCAGTGCCCCCCTCAGCGGCATGGATGGCCGCCGTCGACCGCTTCCTTGCACCAACGCCAGTCGCCTCCTCCCGCTAGTTGACTCGCTCCTCGAGACCAATGTCCAGAACATTGTGGCCTTCCTTGAAGCTAGGTCCAACGTCCACGAGTACGCCAACAACGGCGCAAGACGCCACCGTCGCCGTCGGTCAGTGGCCCGACGACACACAGAGCACGGCAGAGGAGCCGCTTCCCACCGCAAGACGCCCCCGCCGCCGCCGCGTAATCTAAATTTGCCATGAAAAACGTTCGGATTGCCATGCTTAAAATCCGAACGTTTATCATTTCCGTTTATTTTAGATCGATCGTCGTATAATTTATAGTTGGAGTCAGACTGAACGAAATCTATGGTTTGATCGATTCAATGTTCTGCTAGAGCCGTATCCAATTAAATATAAAACGTCATCAAGCCACATGTATTCCTTGTCATCCAATGACCTAGACTGCTTCAATGTCGAGCGCTCAACACGTTTAGCGTGCAGTTAATTTCATGCCAAAAATAGTGCTAATCACATAATAACACGCAAATAATATCCAACTTAATATCCGCATGCACTTAATATACTTCCAAATTAACGTGCATTGCACGTACACACTGACTAGTGCTGCTAGCACGTGAAACTGGTGCCGTAACTTATGAATGCGTCCAGATATGGTCAACGGCAACATCGCCCGCGAGTTCTTCGTGTATGCCCGTGCGTCTAAACGCAGAAGGGGAGGAGAGAAAGAGAGCACACATGGAACCCACCAGTAAGTGAAGGCGAATAGTCCAAAAATAATATTACATGTTATCAATTAAATAGGCTGTGGTAATATAAAAACATTATGTGAACAACAGGAGGTACAACAAACATTGTTGTTCTACGTATGTTGCCTATTGACGTGCGGCTTCAAGGCCCTGGTCACATGTTCGATCCTCGTCCTTTATTTTTTAATTTGTATATGGGTCCAAATTTGTTTCATGACATGTAGGCCCCTCGGTGTGTATTTTGTAGCACTTTAATTTGTGGGTCCAAATTTGCTCCATTCCAAGTGGACTATCGGTGTGTAGTTTTGTAGCTTATTTATAATAATTAAAGAGAACAACAGAGTTTTTTGCAATAATACCATGGTGCGACGTTGATGCCGAGAAAGGACGTGCGAGAGAGCGACGACTGAGCCAGAGGGAAATCAACTAGGGGAGTTGCGGGGGTTGCAACGGTGTTTCGAGTAGTTGTTGGCCGAATGCTACGAAAATATAATCTAAACCAACCGGAATAAATGCCTACACAAATTAATCCAAGGTTGGAGTGCCCCTCGCAATGTAAATAGCTCCGGCTTTGCGAGGGATGGAGAGGTAGCTTCAATGTGTGGAAGATACGGCGTGAGAAAGCGAGGTCAATTGAGAGACATATAGATAGAGAGACAAAGTGACTGTGGTCCGACATTCATGGAACAAATATATATGCTCTGGAGAGATATTGTCCGATTGAGCTTTTGGCAAGGGTGAGGGCTGTAAGATAGAGCTTGAGAGATGATCCAGTCACAGACGTGTAGATATATTTTGTGCGTGGGAGGAAGCAAGGTCGATCGATCACATAGGGTCGTCGTGTGATCGAAAGAGTGAGACGGGTTGGAGAGAGTGACCTAGATAGACAATGTGTGTGAGAGAGTATACAATGTGAATAAGTCGAATTGGGCTCAAACATGGTGATATATCGTTTTTGTCCGAGAAAGAGCAAGGTCAATCGAGACATACAAAGAGAGAGAGAGGGAGAGAGAGGGAGAGAGAGAGAGAGCAAGCATGGCCCGCCATGAGGTCGAAAGAGTGGGGGCGGCTTCGATGGACTGACCTAGATAGGCAATCTGTGTGAGAGAGTATAGAGTGTGTCGATCGAGGCCCGAACAGGGAGATATATCATTTGTGTGTGAAAGAAAACGAGGTTAAACGAGACTCAGATAAAGAGAGCGAGATTGAGCGAGTGTGGCCCGCCGTGCGGAAGAAAGAGTGAGACAGTCTCGAGGGAGTGACCTAGATAGACAACGTGTGTGCATGCGCACGAGAGGTTGGGGGGCTAGATAGGCAATGCATGTATTTAGCATGAGAGGGTGAGAGGGAGAGAGAGAGAGCTCAGCGTGGGGTGCAATGGCGGGTGTGTGAGGTAAATACATTTCGTAACAGAGTGGAAAAAGGGGGTTGTGTAGTTGAGAGAGTTAGAGATCGAAACATGGAGAGAAAGAATGGATGTGTGTTGGAAACCGATAGCTTCCTAAGGTGGTCAGGAGAG